>NC_090333.1:66846907-66851907 GCF_035084215.1 Heptranchias perlo
TTGTGTGTGTGTGTGGAGGTCCTGTTTGTGTGTGTGTGTGTGTGGAGGTCCTGTTTGTGTGTGTGTGTGTGTGGAGGTCCTGTTTGTGTGTGTGTGTGTGTGGAGGTCCTGTTTGTGTGTGTGTGTGTGTGTGGAGGTCCTGTTTGTGTGTGTGTGTGTGGAGGTCCTGTTTGTGTGTGTGTGTGTGTGGAGGTCCTGTTTGTGTGTGTGTGTGTGGAGGTCCTGTTTGTGTGTGTGTGTGTGTGGAGGTCCTGTTGTTTGTGTGTGTGTGTGTGGAGGTCCTGTTTGTGTGTGTGTGTGTGTGGAGGTCCTGTTTGTGTGTGTGTGTGTGGAGGTCCTGTTTGTGTGTGTGTGTGTGTGGAGGTCCTGTTTGTTTGTGTGTGTGTGTGGAGGTCCTGTTTTGTGTGTGTGTGTGTGTGGAGGTCCTGTTTGTGTGTGTGTGTGTGTGGAGGTCCTGTTTGTGTGTGTGTGTGTGTGTGGAGGTCCTGTTTGTTTGTGTGTGTGTGTGTGGAGGTCCTGTTTGTGTGTGTGTGTGTGTGGAGGTCCTGTTTGTGTGTGTGTGTGTGTGGAGGTCCTGTTTGTGTGTGTGTGTGTGTGTGTGGAGGTCCTGTTTGTGTGTGTGTGTGTGTGTGGAGGTCCTGTTTGTGTGTGTGTGTGTGGAGGTCCTGTTGTGTGTGTGTGTGTGTGTGGAGGTCCTGTTTGTGTGTGTGTGTGTGTGGAGGTCCTGTTTGTGTGTGTGTGTGTGGAGGTCCTGTTTGTTTGTGTGTGTGTGTGTGGAGGTCCTGTTTGTGTGTGTGTGTGTGGAGGTCCTGTTTGTGTGTGTGTGTGTGTGTGGAGGTCCTGTTTGTGTGTGTGTGTGTGTGTGGAGGTCCTGTTTGTGTGTGTGTGTGTGTGGAGGTCCTGTTTGTGTGTGTGTGTGTGGAGGTCCTGTTTGTTTGTGTGTGTGTGTGTGGAGGTCCTGTTTGTGTGTGTGTGTGTGTGTGGAGGTCCTGTTTGTGTGTGTGTGTGTGTGGAGGTCCTGTTTGTGTGTGTGTGTGTGGAGGTCCTGTTTGTGTGTGTGTGTGTGTGGAGGTCCTGTTTGTGTGTGTGTGTGTGTGTGTGGAGGTCCTGTTTGTTTGTGTGTGTGTGTGTGGAGGTCCTGTTTGTGTGTGTGTGTGTGGAGGTCCTGTTTGTTTGTGTGTGTGTGTGTGGAGGTCCTGTTTGTGTGTGTGTGTGTGTGTGGAGGTCCTGTTTGTTTGTGTGTGTGTGTGTGGAGGTCCTGTTTGTGTGTGTGTGTGTGGAGGTCCTGTTTGTTTGTGTGTTTGTGTGTGGAGGTCCTGTTTGTGTGTGTGTGTGTGTGTGGAGGTCCTGTTTGTGTGTGTGTGTGTGTGGAGGTCCTGTTTGTGTGTGTGTGTGTGTGTGGAGGTCCTGTTTGTGTGTGTGTGTGTGGAGGTCCTGTTTGTGTGTGTGTGTGTGTGGAGGTCCTGTTTGTGTGTGTGTGTGTGGAGGTCCTGTTTGTGTGTGTGTGTGTGTGTGGAGGTCCTGTTTGTGTGTGTGTGTGTGGAGGTCCTGTTTGTGTGTGTGTGTGTGTGGAGGTCCTGTTTGTGTGTGTGTGTGTGGAGGTCCTGTTTGTGTGTGTGTGTGTGTGGAGGTCCTGTTTGTTGTGTGTGTGTGTGTGGAGGTCCTGTTTGTGTGTGTGTGTGTGGAGGTCCTGTTTGTGTGTGTGTGTGTGTGTGGAGGTCCTGTTTGTGTGTGTGTGTGTGTGTGGAGGTCCTGTTTGTGTGTGTGTGTGTGGAGGTCCTGTTTGTTTGTGTGTGTGTGTGTGGAGGTCCTGTTTGTGTGTGTGTGTGTGTGTGTGTGGAGGTCCTGTTTGTGTTGTGTGTGTGTGTGGAGGTCCTGTTTGTTGTGTGTGTGTGTGTGGAGGTCCTGTTTGTTGTGTGTGTGTGTGTGGAGGTCCTGTTTGTGTGTGTGTGTGTGTGTGTGTGTGTGGAGGTCCTGTTTGTGTGTGTGTGTGTGGAGGTCCTGTTTGTGTGTGTGTGTGTGTGGAGGTCCTGTTTGTGTGTGTGTGTGTGTGTGGAGGTCCTGTTTGTGTGTGTGTGTGTGGAGGTCCTGTTTGTGTGTGTGTGTGTGTGGAGGTCCTGTTTGTGTGTGTTGTGTGTGTGGAGGTCCTGTTTGTGTGTGTGTGTGTGGAGGTCCTGTTTGTGTGTGTGTGTGTGTGTGGAGGTCCTGTTTGTGTGTGTGTGTGTGTGTGGAGGTCCTGTTTGTGTGTGTGTGTGTGGAGGTCCTGTTTGTGTGTGTGTGTGTGTGTGGAGGTCCTGTTTGTGTGTGTGTGTGTGGAGGTCCTGTTTGTGTGTGTGTGTGTGTGTGGAGGTCCTGTTTGTGTGTGTGTGTGTGTGGAGGTCCTGTTTGTGTGTGTGTGTGTGGAGGTCCTGTTTGTGTGTGTGTGTGTGTGTGGAGGTCCTGTTTGTGTGTGTGTGTGTGTGTGGAGGTCCTGTTTGTGTGTGTGTGTGTGTGTGGAGGTCCTGTTTGTGTGTGTGTGTGTGTGTGGAGGTCCTGTTTGTGTGTGTGTGTGTGTGTGGAGGTCCTGTTTGTGTGTGTGTGTGTGGAGGTCCTGTTTGTGTGTGTGTGTGTGTGTGTGGAGGTCCTGTTTGTGTGTGTGTGTGTGTGTGTGTGTGTGTGGAGGTCCTGTTTGTGTGTGTGTGTGTGTGTGGAGGTCCTGTTTGTGTGTGTGTGTGTGTGGAGGTCCTGTTTGTGTGTGTGTGTGTGTGGAGGTCCTGTTTGTTGTGTGTGTGTGTGTGGAGGTCCTGTTTGTGTGTGTGTGTGTGTGGAGGTCCTGTTTGTGTGTGTGTGTGTGGAGGTCCTGTTTGTGTGTGTGTGTGTGTGTGGAGGTCCTGTTTGTGTGTGTGTGTGTGTGTGGAGGTCCTGTTTGTGTGTGTGTGTGTGTGTGGAGGTCCTGTTTGTGTGTGTGTGTGTGTGTGGAGGTCCTGTTTGTTTGTGTGTGTGTGTGTGGAGGTCCTGTTTGTGTGTGTGTGTGTGTGGAGGTCCTGTTTGTGTGTGTGTGTGTGTGGAGGTCCTGTTTGTGTGTGTGTGTGTGGAGGTCCTGTTTTGTGTGTGTGTGTGTGGAGGTCCTGTTTGTGTGTGTGTGTGTGTGTGGAGGTCCTGTTTGTGTGTGTGTGTGTGTGTGTGTGTGTGGAGGTCCTGTTTGTGTGTGTGTGTGTGTGTGGAGGTCCTGTTTGTGTGTGTGTGTGTGTGGAGGTCCTGTTTGTGTGTGTGTGTGTGTGGAGGTCCTGTTTGTTTGTGTGTGTGTGTGTGGAGGTCCTGTTTGTGTGTGTGTGTGTGTGTGGAGGTCCTGTTTGTGTGTGTGTGTGGAGGTCCTGTTTGTGTGTGTGTGTGTGGAGGTCCTGTTTGTGTGTGTGTGTGTGTGTGGAGGTCCTGTTTGTGTGTGTGTGTGTGTGTGGAGGTCCTGTTTGTGTGTGTGTGTGTGTGTGTGTGTGGAGGTCCTGTTTGTGTGTGTGTGTGTGGAGGTCCTGTTTGTGTGTGTGTGTGTGTGGAGGTCCTGTTTGTTTGTGTGTGTGTGTGTGGAGGTCCTGTTTGTGTGTGTGTGTGTGTGGAGGTCCTGTTTGTGTGTGTGTGTGTGGAGGTCCTGTTTGTGTGTGTGTGTGTGTGGAGGTCCTGTTTGTGTGTGTGTGTGTGTGGAGGTCCTGTTTGTGTGTGTGTGTGTGTGGAGGTCCTGTTTGTGTGTGTGTGTGTGGAGGTCCTGTTTGTGTGTGTGTGTGTGTGGAGGTCCTGTTTGTGTGTGTGTGTGTGTGTGGAGGTCCTGTTTGTGTGTGTGTGTGTGTGTGGAGGTCCTGTTTGTGTGTGTGTGTGTGGAGGTCCTGTTTGTGTGTGTGTGTGTGTGTGTGGAGGTCCTGTTTGTGTGTGGTGTGTGTGGAGGTCCTGTTTGTGTGTGTGTGTGTGGAGGTCCTGTTTGTGTGTGTGTGTGTGTGTGGAGGTCCTGTTTGTGTGTGTGTGTGTGTGGAGGTCCTGTTTGTGTGTGTGTGTGTGGAGGTCCTGTTTGTGTGTGTGTGTGTGGAGGTCCTGTTTGTGTGTGTGTGTGTGTGGAGGTCCTGTTTGTTTGTGTGTGTGTGGAGGTCCTGTTTGTGTGTGTGTGTGTGGAGGTCCTGTTTGTGTGTGTGTGTGTGTGGAGGTCCTGTTTGTTTGTGTGTGTGTGGAGGTCCTGTTTGTGTGTGTGTGTGTGTGTGTGTGGAGGTCCTGTTTGTGTGTGTGTGTGTGTGGAGGTCCTGTTTGTGTGTGTGTGTGTGGAGGTCCTGTTTGTGTGTGTGTGTGTGGAGGTCCTGTTTGTGTGTGTGTGTGTGGAGGTCCTGTTTGTGTGTGTGTGTGTGTGTGTGTGGAGGTCCTGTTTGTGTGTGTGTGTGTGTGTGTGTGTGGAGGTCCTGTTTGTTTGTGTGTGTGTGTGTGGAGGTCCTGTTTGTGTGTGTGTGTGTGTGGAGGTTCTGTTTGTGTGTGTGTGTGTGTGTGTGTGTGGAGGTCCTGTTTGTGTGTGTGTGTGTGTGTGTGTGTGTGGAGGTCCTGTTTGTGTGTGTGTGTGTGTGTGTGGAGGTCCTGTTTGTTTGTTTGTCTGTGTGTGTGGAGGTCCTGTTTGTGTGTGTGTGTGTGTGTGTGTGTGGAGGTCCTGTTTGTTTGTGTGTCTGTGTGTGTGGAGGTCCTGTGTGTGTGTGTGTGTGTGTGTGTGGAGGTCCTGTTTGTTTGTGTGTGTGTGTGTGGAGTTCCTGTTTGTGTGTGTGTGTGTGTGTGTGTGTGTGTGTGTGGAGGTCCTGTTTGTGTGTGTGTGTGTGAGTGGAGGTCCTGTTTGTTTGTGTGTCTGTGTGTGTGGAGGTCCTGTTTGTGTGTGTGTGTGTGTGTGTGGAGGTCCTGTTTGTTTGTGTGTCTGTGTGTGTGGAGGTCCTGTGTGTGTGTGTGTGTGTGTGTGTGGAGGTCCTGTTTGTGTGTGTGTGTGTGTGGAGGTCCTGTGTGTGTGTGTG
>NC_090333.1:75167868-75176320 GCF_035084215.1 Heptranchias perlo
CGGTGTCTCTCTCTCTCTCTCAGGGGTGGTGTCTCTCTCTCTCTCTCTCTCTCAGGGGTGGTGTCTCTCTCTCTCTCTCTCTCTCAGGGGTGGTGTCTCTCTCTCTCTCTCTCTCAGAGGTGTGTCTCTCTCTCTCTCTCTCAGAGGTGGTGTCTCTCTCTCTCTCTCTCAGGGGTAGTGTCTCTCTCTCTCTCTCTCTCTCAGAGGTGGTGTATCCCTCTCTCTCTCTCTCGCAGGGGCAGTGTCTCTCTCTCTCTCTCTCTCAGGGGTGGTGTCTCTCTCTTTCTCTCTCAGGGGTGGTGTCTCTCTCTCTCTCAGGGGCAGTGTCTCTCTCTCTCTCTCTCTCTCTGAGGGGCGGTGTCTCTCTCTCTCTCTCTCAGGGGTGGTGTCTCTCTCTCTCTCTCTCTCTCTCTCAGGGGTGGTGTCTCTCTCTCTCTCTCTCTCTCTCAGGGGCGGTGTCTCTCTCTCTCTCTCTCTCTCAGGGGCGGTGTCTCTCTCTCTCTCTCTCAGGGGTGGTGTCTCTCTCTCTCTCTCTCTCTCTCAGGGGCGGTGTCTCTCTCTCTCTCTCTCTCAGGGGCGGTGTCTCTCTCTCTCTCTCTCTCAGGGGCGGTGTCTCTCTCTCTCTCTCTCTCTCTCTCAGGGCGGTGTCTCTCTCTCTCTCTCTCTCAGGGGTGGTGTCTCTCTCTCTCTCAGGGGCGGTGTCTCTCTCTCTCTCAGGGGTGTGTCTCTCTCTCTCTCTCTCTCTCAGGGGTGGTGTCTCTCTCTCTCTCTCAGGGGTGGTGTCTCTCTCTCTCTCTCTCTCTCAGGGGTGGTGTCTCTCTCTCTCTCTCTCTCTCAGAGGTGGTGTCTCTCTCTCTCTCTCTCAGAGGTGGTCTCTCTCTCTCTCTCAGGGGCGGTGTCTCTCTCTCTCTCTCTCTCAGGGGCGGTGTCTCTCTCTCTCTCTCTCTCTCTCAGGGGCGGTGTCTCTCTCTCTCTCTCTCTCAGGGGTGGTGTCTCTCTCTCTCTCAGGGGCGGTGTCTCTCTCTCTCTCTCAGGGGTGGTGTCTCTCTCTCTCTCTCTCTCTCAGGGGTGGTGTCTCTCTCTCTCTCTCAGGGTGGTGTCTCTCTCTCTCTCTCTCTCAGGGGTAGTGTCTCTCTCTCTCTCTCTCTCTCTCAGAGGTGGTGTCTCCCTCTCTCTCTCTCTCGCAGGGGCAGTGTCTCTCTCTCTTCTCTCTCAGGGGTGGTGTCTCTCTCTCTCTCAGGGGCAGTGTCTCTCTCTCTCTCTCTCTCTCTCTCAGGGGCCGTGTCTCTCTCTCTCTCTCTCAGGGTGGTGTCTCTCTCTCTCTCTCTCTCTCTCTCAGGGGTGGTGTCTCTCTCTCTCTCTCTCTCTCAGGGCAGTGTCTCTCTCTCTCTCTCTCTCTCTCTCAGGGGCGGTGTCTCTCTCTCTCTCTCTCAGGGTGGTGTCTCTCTCTCTCTCTCTCTCTCTCTCAGGGGCGGTGTCTCTCTCTCTCTCTCTCTCAGGGGCGGTGTCTCTCTCTCTCTCTCTCTCTCTCTCAGGGGCGGTGTCTCTCTCTCTCTCTCTCAGGGGCGGTGTCTATCTCTCTCTCTCTCTCTCTCAGGGGCGGTGTCTCTCTCTCTCTCTCTCAGGGGTGGTGTCTCTCTCTCTCTCTCTCTCTCAGGGGCGGTGTCTCTCTCTCTCTCTCTCTCAGGGGCGGTGTCTCTCTCTCTCTCTCTCTCAGGGGCGGTGTCTCTCTCTCTCTCTCTCTCTCTCAGGGGCGGTGTCTCTCTCTCTCTCTCTCAGGGGTGGTGTCTCTCTCTCTCTCTCTCAGGGGTGGTGTCTCTCTCTCTCTCTCTCTCTCTCAGGGGTGGTGTCTCTCTCTCTCTCTCAGGGGTGGTGTCTCTCTCTCTCTCTCTCTCTCAGGGGTGGTGTCTCTCTCTCTCTCTCTCTCAGAGGTGGTGTCTCTCTCTCTCTCTCTCAGAGGTGGTGTCTCTCTCCTCTCTCTCTCAGGGACGGTGTCTCTCTCTCTCTCTCAGGGCGGTGTCTCTCTCTCTCTCTCAGGGGTGGTGTCTCTCTCTCTCTCTCTCTCAGGGGCGGTGTCTCTCTCTCTCAGAGGTGGTGTCTCTCTCTCTCTCTCTCAGGACGGTGTCTCTCTCTCTCTCTCTCTCTCAGAGGTGGTGTCTCTCTCTCTCTCTCTCAGGGGCGGTGTCTCTCTCTCTCTCTCTCAGGGGTGGTGTCTCTCTCTCTCTCTCAGGGGCGGTGTCTCTCTCTCTCTCTCAGGGGCGGTGTCTCTCTCTCAGAGGTGGTTTTTCTCTCTCACTCTCTCAGGGGCGGTCTCTCTCTCTCTCTCTCTCAGGGGTGGTGTCTCTCTCTCTCTCTCTCTCTCAGGGGTGGTGTCTCTCTCTCTCTCTCTCAGGGGCGGTGTCTCTCTCTCTCTCTCTCTCAGGGGCGGTGTCTCTCTCTCTCTCTCAGGGGCGGTGTCTCTCTCTCTCTCTCTCAGGGGCGGTGTCTCTCTCTCTCTCTCTCAGGGGCAGTGTCTCTCTCTCTCTCTCTCTCTCTCAGGGGTAGTGTCTCTCTCTCTCTCTCTCTCTCTCAGGGGCAGTGTCTCTCTCTCTCTCTCTCTCTCTCTCAGGGGCGGTGTCTCTCCCTCTCTCTCTCAGGGGTGGTGTCTCTCTCTCTCTCTCTCTCTCTCAGGGTGGTGTCTCTCTCTCTCTCTCTCTCTCAGGGGCGGTGTCTCTCTCTCTCTCTCTCAGGGGCGGTGTCTCTCTCTCTCTCTCTCAGGGGCAGTGTCTCTCTCTCTCTCTCTCTCTATCTCAGGGGTGGTGTCTCTCTCTCTCTCTCTCTCTCTCTCAGGGGCGGTGTCTCTCTCTCTCTCTCTCTCAGGGGTGGTGTCTCTCTCTCTCTCTCTCTCAGGGGCGGTGTCCTCTCTCTCTCTCTCAGGGGTGGTGTCTCTCTCTCTCTCTCTCAGAGGCGGTGTCTCTCTCTCAGAGGTGGTTTCTCTCTCTCTCTCTCTCAGGGGCAGTGTCTCTCTCTCTCTCTCTCTCTTTCTCAGGGGTGGTGTCTCTCTCTCTCTCTCTCTCTCAGGGGCGGTGTCTCTCTCTCTCTCTCTCAGGGGCAGTGTCTCTCTCTCTCTCTCTCTCTCTCAGAGGTGGTGTCTCTCTCTCTCTCTCAGGGGTGGTGTCTCTCTCTCTCTCTCTCAGGGGTGGTGTCTCTCTCTCTCTCTCTCTCAGGGGTGTGTCTCTTTCTCTCTCTCTCTCTCAGGGGTGGTCTCTCTCTCTCTCAGGGGCGGTGTCTCTCTCTCTCTCTCTCTCAGGGGTAGTGTCTCTCTCTCTCTCTCTCAAGGGTGGTGTCTCCCTCTCTCTCTCTCTCTCTCAGGGGCGGTGTCTCTCTCTCTCTCTCTCTCTCAGGGGTGGTGTCTCTCTCTCTCTCTCTCTCTCAGGGGTAGTGTCTCTCTCTCTCTCTCTCAGGGACGGTGTCTCTCTCTCTCTCTCAGGGGCGGTGTCTCTCTCTCTCTCTCTCTCTCAGAGGTGGTGTCTCTCTCTCTCTCTCTCTCAGGGGTAGTGTCTCTCTCTCTCTCTCTCTCTCAGGGACGGTGTCTCTCTCTCTCTCTCAGGGGTGGTGTCTCTCTCTCTCTCTCTCTCTCAGGGCGGTCTCTCTCTCTCTCTCTCTCTCAGGGGTAGTGTCTCTCTCTCTCTCTCTCTCAGGGGCGGTGTCTCTCTCTCTCTCTCTCTCTCTCTCAGGGGCGGTGTCTCTCTCTCTCTCTCAGGGGTAGTGTCTCTCTCTCTCTCTCTCTCAGGGGTGGTGTCTCTCTTTCTCTCTCTCTCAGGGGCGGTGTCTCTCTCTCTCTCTCAGGGGCGGTGTCTCTCTCTCAGAGGTGGTTTCTCTCTCTCTCTCTCTCAGGGGCAGTGTCTCTCTCTCTCTCTCTCTCAGGGCAGTGTCTCTCTCTCTCTCTCTCAGGGGCGGTGTCTCTCTCTCTCTCAGGGGCGGTGTCTCTCTCTCTCTCTCTCAGGGGCAGTGTCTCTCTCTCTCTATCTCTCTCAGAGGTGGTGTCTCTCTCTCTCTCTCAGGGGTGGTGTCTCTCTCTCTCTCTCTCTCAGGGTGGTGTCTCTCTCTCTCTCTCTCTCAGGGGTGGTGTCTCTTTCTCTCTCTCTCTCAGGGGCGGTCTCTCTCTCTCTCAGGGGTGGTGTCTCTCTCTCTCTCTCTCTCTCAGGGGCGGTCTCTCTCTCTCTCTCTCTCAGGGGTAGTGTCTCTCTCTCTCTCTCTCTCAGGGGCGGTGTCTCTCTCTCTCTCTCTCTCAGGGGCGGTGTCTCTCTCTCTCTCTCTCTCAGGGGTGGTGTCTCTCTCTCTCTCTCAGGGCGGTGTCTCTCTCTCTCTCTCTCTCAGGGGTAGTGTCTCTCTCTCTCTCTCTCTCAGGGGTAGTGTCTCTCTCTCTCTCTCTCTCTCAAGGGTGGTGTCTCCCTCTCTCTCTCTCTCTCAGGGGCGGTGTCTCTCTCTCTCTCTCTCTCAGGGGTGGTCTCTCTCTCTCTCTCTCTCTCAGGGGTGGTGTCTCTCTCTCTCTCTCTCTCAGGGGCGGTGTCTCTCTCTCTCTCAGGGGAAGTGTCTCTCTCTCTCTCTCTCAGGGGTGGTGTCTCTCTCTCTCTCTCTCAGGGGTGGTGTCTCTCTCTCTCTCTCTCTCAGGGGCGGTGTCTCTCTCTCTCTCTCTCTCAGGGGTGGTGTCCTCTCTCTCTCTCTCTCAGGGTGGTGTCTCTCTCTCTCTCTCTCTCAGGGCGGTGTCTCTCTCTCTCTCAGGGGCGGTGTCTCTCTCTCTCTCTCTCAGGGGTAGTGTCTCTCTCTCTCTCTCAGGGGTGGTGTCTCTCTCTCTCTCAGGGGCAGTGTCTCTCTCTCTCTCTCTCAGGGGTGGTGTCTCTCTCTCTCTCTCTCTCAGGGGTGGTGTCTCTCTCTTTCTCTCTCAGGGGTGGTGTCTCTCTCTCTCTCAGGGCAGTGTCTCTCTCTCTCTCTCTCAGGGGTGGTGTCTGTATCTCTCTCTCTCTCTCAGGGGTCGTGTCTCTCTCTCTCTCTCTCTCTCAGGGGTGGTGTCTCTCTCTCTCTCTCTCTCTCAGGGGCGGTGTCTCTCTCTCTCTCTCAGGGGTAGTGTCTCTCTCTCTCTCTCTCAGGGGTGGTGTCTCTCTCTCTCTCTCTCTCTCTCAGGGGCGGTGTCTCTCTCTCTCTCTCTCTCAGGGCGGTGTCTCTCTCTCTATCTCTCAGGGGCGGTGTCTCTCTCTCTCTCTATCTCTCTCAGGGGCTGTGTCTCTCTCTCTCTCTCTCTCAGGGGCGGTGTCTCTCTCTCTCTCTATCTCAGGGGCGGTGTCTCTCTCTCTCTCTCTCTCTCTCTCAGGGGCGGTGTCTCTCTCTCTCTCTCTCTCAGGGGCGGTGTCTCTCTCTCTCTCTCTCTCTCAGGGGCGGTGTCTCTCTCTCTCTCTCTCTCTCTCTCAGGGGCGGTGTCTCTCTCTCTCCTCTCTCTCTCTCAGGGGCGGTGTCTCTCTCTCTCTCTCTCTCAGGGCGGTGTCTCTCTCTCTCTCTCTCTCTCTTAGGGGCGGTGTCTCTCTCTCTCTCTCTCTCAGGGGCGGTGTCTCTCTCTCTCTCTCTCTCTCTCAGGGGCGGTGTCTCTCTCTCTCTCTCTCTCAGGGGTGGTGTCTCTCTCTCTCTCTCTCAGGGGTGGTGTCTCTCTCTCTCAGGAGTGGTGTCTCTCTCTCTCTCTCTCTCAGGGGCTGTGTCTCTCTCTCTCTCTCTCAGGGCCGGTGTCTCTCTCTCTCTCTCTCAGGGGCGGTGTCTCTCTCTCTCTCTCAGGGGTGGTGTCTCTCTCTCTCTCTCTCAGGGCGGTGTCTCTCTCTCTCTCTCAGGGGTGGTGTCTCTCTCTCTCTCTCTCAGGGGCGGTGTCTCTCTCTCTCTCTCAGGGGTGGTGTCTCGCTCTCTCTCTCTCAGGGGCGGTCTCTCTCTCTCTCAGGGGTGGTGTCTCTCTCTCTCTCTCTCTCAGGGGCGGTGTCTCTCTCTCTCTCTCTCAGGGGCAGTGTCTCTCTCTCTCTCTCAGGGGTGGTGTCTCTCTCTCTCTCTCTCAGGGGCGGTGTCTCTCTCTCTCTCTCAGGGGCGGTGTCTCTCTCTCTCTCTCAGGGGTGGTGTCTCTCTCTCTCTCTCTCTCAGGGGTGGTGTCTCTCTCTCAGAGGTGGTTTCTCTCTCTCTCTCTCTCAGGGGCGGTCCTCTCTCTCTCTCTCTCTCAGGGGCGGTGTCTCTCTCTCTCTCTCTCAGGGGCAGTGTCTCTCTCTCTCTCTCTCTCTCAGAGGTGGTGTCTCTCTCTCTCTCTCTCTCTCAGGGGTGGTGTCTCTCTCTCTCTCTCTCAGGGGTGGTGTCTCTCTCTCTCTCTCTCTCTCAGGGGTGGTGTCTCTCTCTCTCTCTCTCTCAGGGGCAGTCTCTCTCTCTCTCAGGGGTGGTGTCTCTCTCTCTCTCTCTCTCTCAGGGGCGGTCTCTCTCTCTCTCCTCTCTCAGGGGCGGTGTCTCTCTCTCTCTCTCTCTCAGGGGCGGTGTCTCTCTCTCTCTCTCTCTCAGGGGCGGTGTCTCTCTCTCTCTCAGGGGCGGTGTCTCTCTCTCTCTCTCTCTCAGGGGCAGTGTCTCTCTCTCTCTCTCTCTCAGGGGCGGTCTCTCTCTCTCTCTCTCTCTCTCTCAGGGGCGGTGTCTCTCTCTCTCTCTCTCTCTCTGGGGCGGTCTCTCTCTCTCTCTCTCAGGGGCGGTCTCTCTCTCTCTCTCTCTCAGGGGCGGTGTCTCTTTCTCTCTCTCTCTCTCAGGGGCGGTGTCTCTCTCTCTCAGGGGCGGTCTCTCTCTCCTCTCTCTCTCTCAGGGGCGGTGTCTCTCTCTCTCTCTCTCTCTCAGGGGCGGTCTCTCTCTCTCTCTCTCTCGCTCAGGGGCGGTGTCTCTCTCTCTCTCTCTCTCTCAGGGGCGGTCTCTCTCTCTCTCTCTCTCTCAGGGGTGGTCTCTCACTCTCTCTCTCTCTCTCAGGGGCGGTCTCTCTCTCTCTCTCTCAGGAGCGGTGTCTCTCTCTCTCTCTCTCTCAGGGGTGGTCTCTCTCTCTCTCTCTCTCAGGAGCGGTGTCTCTCTCTCTCTCTCTCCCAGTGGCGGTCTCTCTCTCTCTCTCTCTCTCTCAGGAGCGGTGTCTCTCTCTCTCTCTCTCAGGGGCGGTCTCTCTCTCTCTCTCTCAGGAGCGGTGTCTCTCTCTCCCTCTCTCTCAGGGGTGGTGTCTTTCTCTCTCTCTCTCTCTCTCTCTCAGGAGCGGTGTCTCTCTCTCTCTCTCTCTCAGGGGCGGTGTCTCTCTCTCTCTCTCTCTCTCAGGGACGGTCTCTCTCTCTCTCTCAGGGACGGTCTCTCTATCTCTCTCTCTCTCTCAGGGGTGGTGTCTCTCTCTCTCTCTCAGGGGCGGTGTCTCTCTCTCTCTCTCTCTCAGGGGTAGTGTCTCTCTCTCTCTCTCTCTCAGGGGTAGTGTCTCTCTCTCTCTCTCTCTCTCAAGGGTGGTGTCTCCCTCTCTCTCTCTCTCTCAGGGGCGGTGTCTCTCTCTCTCTCTCTCTCAGGGGCGGTGTCTCTCTCTCTCTCTCTCTCAGGGGCGGTGTCTCTCTCTCTCTCTCTCTCAGGGGTAGTGTCTCTCTCTCTCTCTCTCTCTCAAGGGTGGTGTCTCCCTCTCTCTCTCTCTCTCAGGGGCGGTGTCTCTCTCTCTCTCTCTCTCTCAGGGGTGGTGTCTCTCTCTCTCTCTCTCTCAGGGGCGGTGTCTCTCTCTCTCTCTCTCTCTCAGGGGTGGTGTCTCTCTCTCTCTCTCTCTCAGGGGTAGTGTCTCTCTCTCTCTCTCTCTCAGGGACGGTGTCTCTCTCTCTCTCTCTCTCTCAGAGGTGGTGTCTCTCTCTCTCTCTCTCAGGGACGGTGTCTCTCTCTCTCTCTCAGGGGCGGTGTCTCTCTCTCTCTCTCTCTCTCAGAGGTGGTGTCTCTCTCTCTCTCTCTCTCAGGGGTAGTGTCTCTCTCTCTCTCTCTCTCAGGGACGGTGTCTCTCTCTCTCTCTCAGGGGTGGTGTCTCTCTCTCTCTCTCTCTCTCAGGGGCGGTCTCTCTCTCTCTCTCTCTCAGGGGTAGTGTCTCTCTCTCTCTCTCTCTCAGGGCGGTGTCTCTCTCTCTCTCTCAGGGGCGGTGTCTCTCTCTCTCTCTCAGGGTGGTGTCTCTCTCTCTCTCTCAGGGCGGTGTCTCTCTCTCTCTCTCAGGGTGGTGTCTCTCTTTCTCTCTCTCTCAGGGGCGGTGTCTCTCTCTCTCTCTCAGGGGCGGTGTCTCTCTCTCAGAGGTGGTTTCTCTCTCTCTCTCTCTCAGGGGCGGTCTCTCTCTCTCTCTCTCTCAGGGGCAGTGTCTCTCTCTCTCTCTCTCTCTCTCAGGGGCGGTGTCTCTCTCTCTCTCTCAGGGGCAGTGTCTCTCTCTCTA